>NW_028160465.1:0-47235 GCF_964263955.1 Coregonus lavaretus | reverse complement strand
GCTTCCTAATGAAGGACTGACTCCATGTTTAATTCAACAGACACGGACATCTCCTCCCCCAAAGGCAGGAAGAGAAAATTGTGTCTCTCTCTCTGTCGCTCCGGTCTTCGTCTCCGTTCCCTCTTTCTTTCCTCTCTCTTCTCTCTGTCACTCCCGCTCTCTCTCTTTCCCTCTCTCCCTTTGTGTTGCTCCTGTCTTCCTATCCCCCTCACTCTCCTCTCTCTCTCTCTCTTGCTCGCTCTGTCTCTCTAACAAAGGGGTGAATCGTTCATCAATCATTGTAAAGTGTGGCTGACAATGGATCTGTCCTAATTAGAGCACCTAAATGTTACCCTGATGCCTGCTAGGCTGCTATCACTACCTGTGTGTCTGTTTTGTGTGCGTGTGTGTGTGTGTGTAAGTGAGTCCGAGGTTTGGTGTGAAGGTGTGCGCACACACTGTGTAATAGCCCATGTACAGTGTAAGTGTGTCCCCCTCTGTACTGTAGCAGGGGTTTAGTGTGTGTTAGGCCTCAGTGGGTCCCTCAGCCCTGTAATTTCATGGTGGCCTGGTTGCCCCTTTCCCTCTCCTCTCCTCCAATACTTATAGGTGTTATTATTCATGCCATACCGTACACAATCCCACCGTTGGGCTCTCACTCACCGGAGCCCGCTGCCATAAAGCCAGTCATCTGCTAATTCAGCTAGTGTATGGTTCCCTAGGCTGCGTCCCAAATGGCACCCTATTCCCTATGTAGTGCACTACTTTGACCAGGCTTTGGCCAAAAGCACTACATAGAGAAATTGGGTGGTATTTGGGACGCAGCCCTAGCCTCAACGTCAACAATGAAACTCTCCATTTGAATGGCCTTTCTCTCTATTCTAAGGCCTTTAGTCCTTCACACCTTTAGATTATGGTAGCAGCTTTCTCTCCAGCTCCTATTCATTCGCTATGAAGACTGATGATGATGAAAATGATTAAAAAGCCATTGCTAAATGCGGTAAACAAATAAACTGTAGAGTATTTGAAACAATTAAGGGGTGACCGGTTTTTCTTCTTCTTCTCTTACTTTAGCAGCATTAGTGTTAGCCAATGTGAAGCAGCAGCTAGCATAGCGCTCCCTACTTCTTTGAGGAGCGTAAGCGTAGCCAACGTGAAGCAGCAGCTAGCGTTAGCGCTCCCCTGCTTCTATTGAGGCGCGGCAGCATCTTCATTATCTCCACATGGAGACGTCTGGGTATTATGAAAGATTACCAGTCCTCCTGACAGCCGACCAGATGTGAGCACTTTTCAATTATACCCGGGCTAACCAACCACGTCGAGGAGGAGAGAGAGCGAGGGATGAGAGAGGGACTAAAAAGAGTAGTGAAGCGCTCTCTAACATCTTCTTTAGCTTATCTCGGAGAATGAATGCTGTCAGAAGTGTTTTTGTTTCCTCAGCTCGGTGGCAAAGGGATTCTTTTTCAACCGCTCCTCCCCCTCACTTTGCCTTCGAAAGAAGTCCCGAGAGGTGGAGTGATCTGCCCACACTCAGGGCTGTTGGGTCCACATGTCTCTGTTGGTTCTGACTGCATACCTCCTCGGTGAGAGGATAAATAAACCATGATGCTCTGTAATGACTGTTGATTGGATGATTAAACATGTCCAAGGGCGCTGCTCCGAGGGCTTCCGGGGGCTACGATGGGTAACGGGGAACGTAAGCCGTCATAACCCCAGGCCACACTGACATCCAAACGAGAAGCAAATCAGTTCTACATTAGCAGCCTCTGGCTTAACGAGTTAGTGTTTTGGCTTCATACGTAAACTAATTAGTGTTTTGGCTTCATCAGTAACACCTCCATAGAATCAATACACTCATGTAACCCACGGAAAAGGAAACATACTCAAAAGAAAAACCGAGCTCTTTGATTGGTCTGTAATCAGTCAGCTATCTTATTCTACAGACCTTTGTCTACAATGATCGGGGCACCTCCTTCTCGGCAGGCGAGCTGCACTTGATGCGATTCCCCTCCACCAGACCGTCCATTTCAGCCAGGTCCTCAAAGGTACAGTTGACCCCTGCAGACACTCTGGGACGTTAGGGCCTCCAGGATCAGCTGTGGAGAGAAGAGAGAGGGGGGTTACATATAGCATCAGGGAGAAGAGTGGAGGAGAGGGAAGGGATTGAGTGGTCCCATGTGGCTCAGTCGGTAGATCATGGTGCTTGCAACGCCAGAGCTGTGGGTTCAATTCCACGGGGGATCAGTATGAAATGTAAGCACTTACTACTGTAAGTCGCTTTGGATAAGAGCGTCTGCTAAATGATGAAAATAGAGTGAGAGTTAGTATAATTGGGATTTATTCTATTTGTAGAATTGAGCGATGGGATAGATGAATTTATGGTGGAGGGATAGATGAGTGTGAGAGAGGAGAGCTGGGGGTAAGGATCCCCTGTAGACACACCCTACCATGATAAAGCCACAACATTGAGGGTTCAGTGAGTAGCAGTTCACCCTAAATCACCACATCACCACTACATCACACATCAGTACAGTTTCTGGTGTCCCAAAAAGCACCCTAATCCCTATGTAGTCCATTACCGTTGACCAGGTGGCTCATAGGGCTTGGGTCAAAAGTAGTGCACTATATAGGAAAAAGGGTGGCATTTGGGACGCACACTATATTAGCATATCACAACAGTCAACAGAAACATCAACATGACAGGAAGTCTTCAGAGAGACAGGAAGTCTTTCCCGTCCAGACGTCCAGAGGACCATCTACGGCTATCACTGACTCACCCATCCATCAACTCATTCTGACAATAATGCCTTTTCAATGGACATGAGAGAGAGAGAGAGAGAGAGAGAGAGAGAGAGAGAGAGAGAGAGAGAGAGAGAGAGAGAGAGAGAGAGAGGGAGAGGGAGAGGGAGAGGGAGAGGGAGAGGGAGAGAGAGAGAGAGAGTGAGGGAGAGAGAGAGAGTGAGGGAGAGAGAGAGGGAGAGGGAGAGAGAGAGTGAGGGAGAGAGAGAGAGAGAGTGAGAGAGAGAGAGAGAGAGAGAGAGAGAGAGCGAGAGAGAGAGAGGGAGAGAGAGAGAGAGTGAGGGAGAGGGAGAGAGAGAGAGAGAGAGAGAGAGAGAGAGAGAGAGAGAGAGAGAGAGAGAGAGAGAGAGAGAGAAGAGAGAGAGAATGAGAGAGAGAGAGAGAATTAAAAGACAATGAGAGAAGAAGACAGCAGGACATGATTGTTGAGCATCAGCTCTGTGTTTTACAAAGCCTGCTGGCGACTCTTTGACTGTTTGTCAACTGGTGAACAGTTGGAGGCCAATGCCCTCCTTGCTCTGTTCTCCCGGGCTACCCACCATGCCCTGCGGCAGGCCGCACGAATTTCACATCCCACGTCTACGAGTACATGTGCCCTGACACCAGGGTCAGACTGGGAGAAAAGACCAGGGAGAGAGCGGGAGGGAGGGGAAAGGAGGGAGGGGAGGAGAGAGGAAATTAGGTATGGAGGGGCAGAAATGAAGGGAGGAAAGAGGCAGGATGAGAAAAGGAAGGAGAGAAAGAAAGAAAGAAACAGTGGAAAAAGGATGCAAGCAGGCAGGAGGGAGGGACAGGTGGGAGTGAGGAAGAGAAGGATGTGATTAAGAGAAGAGAAGGATGCAGATTCCTCTTGTTGAGAGTGCTGCGTAAACTACACTCCTCTCTAAAGAGCAGAGGATGAAGGACTTGACAGACTTGACGAGTAGAAAAATAAACTCCTTGAACAAGTGAGAAAGGAGGAGAGAAAATAGGGGGGGACAAGTGAAGGGGGTTCAAGACCAAAATATAAATATTGATGGAAAGCACGCATTGAGGTGGCGAAGAGAGTGTACTCCTGAGTGGCGCAGTGGTCTAAGGCACTGCATCGCAGTGCTAACTGTGCCACTAGAGATCCTGGTTCGAATCCAGGCTCTGTCGCAGCCGGCCGCGACCGGGAGACTCATGGGTGGTGCACAATTCGTCCAGGGTAGGGGAGGGAATGGCCAGCAGGGATGTAGCTCAGTTGATAGAGCATGCCGTTTGCAACGCCAGGGTTGGTGGGTTCGATTCCCACGGGGGAATTGGGGGGCCAGTATAAAAAAATATGTATTCACTAACTGTAAGTTGCTCTGGGTAAGAGCGTCTGCTAAAATGTAAAATGAAGAGAGGTGGCCTTGCATCCATTCTGCTGTTGGCTGCAGCACATTTGTGATACGGCGCCAGAGAAGCTTCTTTACGGTGCGAGAAGGGCTGACCTGGACTGTTTTTATATTGCTGTTTAGTGTTTAATAAAAAGTGTTAGGCGGTCGCTCGGCACCGTACAGATACAGGAGCTTCCCTATTACTATAGAGGAGGAAAACGTCGCCAGGGTCGGAGACGCATCCCTCTTCCCATTTCATTTATTTTTCCTTTTAAAGAGGAATGTGGCGCAAGTTTTCTTCAATTACATTTGGAGCAGTCACGGCCCTAACCCGAGCAGCCCGGGCCTAAACATGAATAGGTAAACAAGCTGTGTTCCGTGTCAATTGAATCACACACACACGGAGAGAAATAGGTTCACGAGTCTCTCCTTAATGCACTGCGTCTCGCGTGGAGGATATGATGTGAAGGATTGTATCGGCTTGGGTTGCCATGGTGACATTAAGAGGAGGATGGTGATCTGGTGTTGGTTCATTTAGATGCATACTGTATGTGCCTCCTTGATTTTTATGACTTTGGCAGATTATGAGAGCTGAACATAAGATGCATCATACTGTAATAATACATGGTTATCTTATGACTGTCATCCACTGAGAACAGAGTGGGAGATTCCATATGCCTTTTGGAATCCTATTACAATGTGTGAAGGCATCTATTGTCACAAGCTGTGAGCATATTTGATTTCTCATTATAGTGAGAGACAAACAGCCTGGTGACAAGTCATTACCATCTCTCTTCATTCTGGAGGCATGTGAATACAGACCTACAGCAATATACTTCTAATAACACTAACAGACCTCCTCTGTGAAGCTATTAGGATGGTATTTTATCTCACCCGGGAGCGATCTGGTCAGATTATTACTACCTGCTTTAGGAAGTCTTTATATGATGGATTTTATATCTACATTCAACAGCACCAGATATAGTCTAAAACTAATGGAAGAGGAAAATCTCATGGACAAATAAAGAAAATGCTTTTATGAGAAAAACTCTAGTTTCAATAGCCAAAACGCTCTACGCGTTGGGAGTCCTCTGTAGAGGGCTCCAGCTTATCTTTTCAAACAAATATTTAATAACTAAAAGGTCAAGGACTGGCCGTGCCTGCCCGCCCAGTCTGTCTGCCACGGTTCTCACCAATCAATTGGATGGGAGATCTGTTGCGTAGAGAAAGGTTAAACACTCTCAAAGCTCAAACTCCAAGGCAGTGTGTGTGTGTGTGTGTATACACACTCTCGCTCTCCATGAATATTATTATTATTATTATTACACCTACGGAGCTGAATGTTCAGACAGTGCCCTGAGAGTATTATCTGTGCATGACCTTACCATTCATCCATCCATCCATCCATCCATCCATCCATCCATCCATCCATCCATCTATCTATCCATCTATCTATCTATCTATCTATCTATCTATCTATCTATCTATCTATCTATCTATCTATCTATCTATCTATCTATCTATCTATCTATCTATCTATCTATCTATCTATCTATCTATCTATCTATCTATCTATCTATCTATCTATCTATCTATCTATCTATCTATCTATCTATCTATCTATCTATCTATCTATCTATCTATCTATCTATCTATCTATCTATCTATCTATCTATCTATCTATCTATCTAATCAATTGGATGGGAGATCTGTTGCGTAGAGAAAGGTTAAACACTCTCAAAGCTCAAACTCCAAGGCAGTGTGTGTGTGTGTGTGTATACACACTCTCGCTCTCCATGAATATTATTATTATTATTATTACACCTACGGAGCTGAATGTTCAGACAGTGCCCTGAGAGTATTATCTGTGCATGACCTTACCATTCCTGATTTATGTTTGTATACTTGGCTAGTGGAGATTAAAAGCAATCTCATATCCCCATTACGTATAAAATGGGATTGAAATATGATACCGTAGATCAGTGGCATTCAAAGTCGGGGGGGAACTGCAGTGGGGTCATCAAAATAAAGGGTACATTATAAAGGGTACAATAAAGGGTAAATTAACAGTACAAAATTACAGTTTTTCTCAGTCGCTTTGGTGCATTTCTTAGATCAAAAGTGCAATTCTTGATACTACTTGTACAAATTCCAAATCATCTAGTCACTTGTGCACATCATTAAAGCAATTTCTTATTCCTTTGAACAAATTGCAATTGCTTTTGTACATATTGCAATTGATAATGTACAAGTGTCAGCTTTTTTCCACATTTTCAATTGCTCATGTCATGTTGATCAAAATATAGTAGATGGTTCTCTGTTGAATAGTCTTACCCCTCAAAACATCTAGGCATTAGTTCCTTGCATAAGCCATTACATGCAAAATTGTTGAACTATTTGTCATAAACTGTCAAGCATAGTTTTACACATTTCTATTAGACCTTTTGTACAAAAACGTAAATTGCTGAATCGTGCAGGTGAAATTAACCCTCACTCATGAAGGAATGTAAAGTGTTAGTTCAACCAACAATCAACCAGTTGTCTAAATTGCTCAAAGGTGCATCTCATGAAGAATCAATTGGCAAGCATATATAGACAGACCACAACACAGAGTTGCAATTTTCCAATAATGGATGGACCAGGAAACGAACAGGGTCAACAGCCAAGAGGAGGAAGAAGAGGAGCAAGGATGCGTGGTGGAAGGCAAAACAGAGGAAGAGGCAGAAGAGGACATAGGCGCATATCTGATGACATAAGGGCCACTATTGTAGACCATGTTGTCAATCATGGCCTTACAATGGCTGAGGCGGGTCGAAGGGTGCAGCCGAATATTGGGAGATCAACCGTGTCCTCAATAGTACAAACGTTTCGAAGAGAGAACAGGTATGTCCACCAATGTACAGTGCACTGTTACTGTATATAAGCAGTATACTGTATACTTCCTACAATGCTTCATATTACAGTAGTCCACTTGTATTTCACAGCATACAGAAATATACTCTATACAGATACATACTGCACCTTACATGCACCCACCTGTATGTTTTACAGTAAAATGTGTGTTCGCATAGTTTTTGTCTATGTGAAAGTGTGCGATGCATCACTGCATTTTTCCACACATAGGACTGCAAGATTACCTCAAACCGGTGGCAGAGGACGCCTTTTCACACCTCAACAGGAGGAGGCTATTTGCACCAAGGTCCGAGCAAACAATGCCATGAGACTCAGGGAAATACAAAGGACCATTATAGAAGACAACGATGTCTTTGAAAACATCCATACGGTTAGCATCTCAACCATCGACAGGGTGCTGCATAGAAACCAGATGAGTATGAAACAGCTGTACCGTGTACCATTCCAAAGGAATGAGGACAGATTTAAGGAGCTACGGTACCAGTATGTACAGGTAAAACATATATCTATGTAACTACTTTACAGCAACATTTTATAGTGTTACATAGTACAGTAAGCATAAACTGCACACATTTCCATTGCTGTGGAAGGAACATGCAATATATGTACATTTTATGTCACTCTTCCTTACCAAAACAAATTCAACTGTGTGTTCTGGGATATAGCGTATAATGGAGTTGGAATCAAGTGAACCCTCTCACAACTTTGTATACGTGGATGAGGCTGGCTTCAACCTGACCAAATGCAGAAGGCGGGGTCGGAATATCATCGGTCACAGAGCTACTGTGGATTTGCCAGGCCAACGGGGAGGAAATATCACCATGTGTGCTGCTATTTCGGAGCATGGTGTCCTAACCCATATCCCCCTTTTAGGGCCATACAACACCCAGCATCTACTCAACTTTTTAGAGACTCTCTACAGGGCTCTCATCCCTGATGATGAGAGGGGTCTGTTTAGAGAGGATTTGCCAAAGTATGTGGTCATTTGTGATAATGTGAGTTTCCATCGATCAAACATCATAAGGCAATGGTTTGTGACCCACCCGAGGATGCTCATAGAATTCCTCCCACCTTATTCACCATTCCTTAACCCAATTGAGGAGTTCTTTTCAGCATGGAGGTGGAAGGTGTACGATCGTCAGCCACACACACAGATGACCCTGCTGGCTGCAATGGATGCAGCATGTGAGGACACCACAGTAGACGCCTGCAGAGGATGGATAAGGCATTCCAAAAGATTCTTTCCACGTTGCATTGGAAGGGAAAATATCCGGTGTGATGTGGATGAGAATATGTGGGCTGACAGACAGGAACGTCTGGATGTGTAGAGACAGCACTAGAACAGTGCTGTGGGCAAAGTTGTGCCTTAGGGGTGGTTTCCTGTGTTTCTTTCTAATTTAGTTTTTTTTCCTTTGTGCCCCTTGGGTTGTCCAGTCTCTTTCAATCAATAACCCACATACAGTAATATGTAAATAGTACTGTTGAAATTGATATATGCCATAGAAGTGCAGCCTTGTGCATTTTCAATACAGTAACTGTCATCCAAACTGTAGCCTAAGTTTACATCAGGTAATACTGTCAAAGTACACAGTTCCATTGACAACATGCCTAAACATTTTGACAACCTTGTTCGTGAACAATGACTCAATGACTTATCATTCTGATGACACTGACATGATCATTGGCATGAATATTTACTTTTGAGAGATGTACTAAGGATTTTTAGTGACTGACTAGCTTTAGAAACATATCTATTGTATATTGCAGTTTGTACAAATTGTTCTGAGAAATGCACTTATTATTTTGCACATGTTAGGGATGATGTGAAAAATGCACCAAAGCGACTGAGAAAAACTGTAACAGTACAGAATATTAGGAAAGATTATTTGAAAAATTCTATTTGATTGAGTGAATGTATTTATTGGTTGATTTTCATTTTGATAAGAGATTAAAATGCAATGAATTGAAGGTTACTTGTTGGTGTAAAAATCAAATTTAAGGTTGTGTCATTATTTTGGGGGTGGGGTGGGGTAATGATTAATTATTACGAAAATAATTGAGTCCCCAGAAATTGGGGTCCCAGCTGAAAACGTTTGAATACCACTGCTGTAGATGGACAGGTGGATGTTTTAAATGCAGTATATTGCATTTATTGGAGTAATGTTCTACACTCTAGTCCCACAGGACACAAACATCCAGCCAAGCACACGTACATGGAATTTAGTTCCAAGCATGAACAAAGCTAAAGAAACCTGGTGGACATTTTTCTGCTGTCACACCTATCCGCCAAAAACACCAATCCAATGGTAGCAGAGAAAACAGCTTCCCTCTAAATGAGGTGTCCACTTCCTATTCACCATAACCAGTTGGTGGTGGGTTTCTAAAGAGAGGGTTTGGCTAGTGTCCTGGGGAGTGTTTGTTTACAGTAATCTGATTGGCGCCCGGTGCACAGGTAGAAAGAGGGAGATGCTACGGCCTGCTTTGATGGGTTTACTGACACGACACAACACAGGGGGAGAGGAGAGAGCACACACACATACAGTCAAAAGTTTGGACACACTATCTACAGTTGAAGTCGGATGTTTACATACACCTTAGCCAAATACATTTAAACTCAGTTTTTCACAATTCCTAACATTTAATCCTAGTAAAAATTCCCTGTCTTAGGTCAGTTAGGATCACCACTTTATTTTAAGAATGTGAAATGTCAGAATAATAGTAGAGAGAATGATTTATTTAAGCTTCCCAGTGGGTCAGAAGTTTACATACAATCAATTAGTATTTGGTAGCATTGCCTTTAAAAAAAATTACTTGGGTCAAACGTTTCGGGTAGCCTTCCACAAGCTTCCCACAATAAGTTGGGTGAATTTTGGCCAATTCCTCCTGACAGAGCTGGTGTAACTGAGTCAGGTTTGTAGGCCTCCTTGCTCGCACACACTTTTTCAGTTCTGCCCACCAATGTTCTATAGGCTTGAGGTCAGGGCTTTGTGATGGCCACTCCAATACCTTGACTTTGTTGTCCTTAAGCCATTTTGCTACAACTTTGGAAGTATGCTTGGGGTCATTGTCCATTTGGAAGACCCATTTGCAACCAAGCTTTAACTTCCTGACTGATGTCTTGAGATGTTGCTTCAATATATCCACATAAGTTTCCTTCCTCATGATGCCATCTATTTTGTGAAGTGCATCAGTCCCTCCTGCAGCAAAGCACCCCCACAGCATGATGCTGCCACCCCCGTGCTTCACGGTTGGGATGGTGTTCTTCGGCTTGCAAGCTATCCCCTTTTTCCTCCAAACATAACGATGGTCATTATGGCCAAACAGTTCTATTTTTGTTTCATCAGACCAGACCAAAATATACAATCTTTGTCCCCATGTGCAGTTGCAAACCGTAGTCTGGCTTTTTTATGGTGGTTTTGGAGCAGTGGCTTCTTCCTTGCTGAGCGGCCTTTCAGGTTATGTCGATATAGGACTCGTTTTACTGTGGATATACATACTTTTGTACCTGTTTCCTCCAGCATCTTCACAAGGTCCTTTGTTGTTGTTCTGGGATTGATTTGCACCTTTCACACCAAAGTACGTTCATCTCTAGGAGACAGAACGCGTCTCCTTCCTGAGCGGTATGACGGCTGCGTGGTCCCATGGTGTTTATACTTGCTTACTATTGTTTGTACAGATGAACGTGGTACCTTCAGGCGTTATTTTCTGAGGTCTTGGCTGATTTATTTTGATTTTCCCATGATGTCAAGCAAAGAGGCACTGAGTTTGAAGGTAGGCCTTGAAATACATCCACAGGTACACCTCCATTGACTCAAATGATGTAAATTAGCCTATTCAAAGCTTCTAAAGCCATGATATCGTTTTCTGTAATTTTCCAAGCTGTTTAAAGGCACAGTCAACTTAGTGTATGCAAACTTCTGACCCACTGGAATTGTGATACAATGAATTTTAAGTGAAATAATCTGTCTGTAAACAATTGTTGGAAAAATTACTTGTGTCATGCACAAAGTAGATGTCCTAACCGATTTGCCAAAACTATAGTTTGTTAACAAGAAACTTGTGGAGTGGTTGAAAAAAATAGTTTTAATGACTCCAACCCAAGCGTATGTAAACTTCCGACTTCAACTGTATCTATCTATCTATCCATCCATCCATCCATCCATCCATCCATCCATCCATCCATCCATCCATCCATCCATCCATCCATCCATCCATCCATCCATCTATCCATCTATCTATCTATCTATCTATCTATCTATCTATCTATCTATCTATCTATCTATCTATCTATCTATCTATCTATCTATCTATCTATCTATCTATCTATCTATCTATCTATCTATCTATCTATCTATCTATCTATCTATCTATCTATCTATCTATCTATCTATCTATCTATCTATCTATCTATCTATCTATCTATACCCTACTCATTCAAGGGTTTTTCTTAATTTTTACTATTTTCTACATTATAGAATAATAGTGAAGACATCAAACCTATGAAATAACACATATGGAATCATGTAGTAACCAAAAAAGTGTTAAACAAATATATATTTTATATTTGAAATTCTTCAAAGTAGCTACCCTTTGCCTTGATGGCAGCTTTGCACACTCTTGGCATTCTCTCAACCAGCTTCATGAGGTAGTCACCTGGAATGCATTTCAATTAAAAGGTGTGTCTTGTTAAAAGTTAATTTGTGGAATTTCTTTCCTTCTTAATGCGTTTGAGCCAATCAGTTGTGTTGTGACAAGGTAGGGGTGGTATACAGAAGATAGCCCTATTTTGGTAAAAGAACAAGTCCATATTATGGCAAGAACAGCTCAAATAAGCAAAGAGAAACAACAGTCCATCATTACTTCAAGACATGAACATCAGTCAATACGGAAAATGTAAAGAACTTTGAACGTTTCTTCAAGTGCAGTCGCAAAAACCATCAAGCGCTATGATGAAACTGGCTCTCATGAGGACCGCCACAGGAATGGAAGATCCAGAGTTACCTCTGCTATAGAGGATACGTTTATTAGAGTTACCAGCATCAGAAATTGCAGCCCAAATAAATGCTTCACAGAGTTCAAGTAACAGACACATCTCAACATCAACTGTTCAGAGGAGACTGCGTGAATCAGGCCTTCATGGTCGAATTGCTGCAAAGAAACCACTACTAAAGGACACCAATAATAAGAAGAGACTTGCTTGGGCCAAGAAACATGAGCAATGGACATTAGACCGGTGGAAATCTGTCCTTTGGTCTGATGAGTCCAAATTTGAGATTTTTTGTTCCAACCGCCGTGTCTTTGTTAGATGCATATTAGGTGAACGAATGATCTCCGCATGTGTGGTTCCCACCATGAAGCATGGAGGAGGAGGTGTGATGGTGCTTTGCTGGTGACACTGTCTGTGATTTATTTAGAATTGAAGGCACACTTAACCAGCATGGCTACCACAGCATTCTGCAGCGATACACCATCCCCTCTGGTTTGGGCTTAGTGGGATTATAATTTGTTTTTCAACAAGACAATGACCCAATACACCTCCAGGCTGTGTAAGGGCTATTTGACCAAGAAGGAGAGTGATGGAGTGCTGCATCAGATGACCTGGCCTCCACAATCACCCGACCTCAACCCAATTGAGATGGTTTGGGATGAGTTGGAACGCAGGTTGAAGGAAAAGCAGCCAACAAGTGCTCAGCATATGTTTGAACTCCTTCAAGACTGTTGGAAAAGCATTCCAGGTGAAGCTGGTTGAGAGAATGCCAAGAGTGTGCAAAGCTGTCATCAAGGCAAAGGGTGGCTACTTTGAAGAATCTAAAATCTAAAATATATTTTGCTTAACACCTCTAGTGCGGAGGGAGAGGTGTTAAGACAGCAGACTGACCAGTAGATACCTCTAGTGCGGAGGGAGAGATGTTAAGACAGCAGACTGACCAGTAGATACCTCTAGCGCGGAGGGAGAGGTGTTAAGACAGCAGACTGACCAGTAGATACCTCTAGCGCGGAGGGAGAGATGTTAAGACAGCAGACTGACCAGTAGATACCTCTAGCGCGGAGGGAGAGATGTTAAGACAGCAGACTGACCCGTAGATACCTCTAGCGCGGAGGGAGAGGTGTTAAGACAGCAGACTGACCCGTAGATACCTCTAGCGCGGAGGGAGAGGGGTTAAGACAGCAGACTGACCAGTAGATACCTCTAGCGCGGAGGGAGAGGTGTTAAGACAGCAGACTGACCCGTAGATACCTCTAGCGCGGAGGGAGAGATGTTTAGTGCCAGCAACACAACACAATCCCAGCTGATTCCATACACCTTATCAGATCAGTGGGTATGCAGCATCTTTATAACACCCACCCAGTGGGCAAAACGGATTGAAATGACGTCATTATTACAACCAGTGTTATGTTCACTACGATGTCATTTCAAACAGTTTTTCTCGCTAGGGAGGTTTTCAGTAGCCTCGTACGAACCATCCTGATCTCTCGAGCTTACATTCTGTTTCGGTGTAGCGAGATCAGGATGATTCGGACGAGGCAGCAAAACAGCATCATCCCAGTGATTCCATGAACAATACCAGACCAGCAGCTACACAGCGTCTGTATAACAGCCAGTATCACTGATCATTACGTGGTAGTCTGTGGAAGCCTGGAAGCTGACAATAATAACATGTTGTCTAGATAGACAGAGACAGAACACAGATGGAATATATAGATGATTAGATGATGGTTAGGTGGCATGAGGTAATGCTATGGGAAAACCTGGCCTTGATGGACAGATCTGTAAGGTCCTGTGACATATGAGGGGATAATTACATTATGGCCATTGGCCAAAGATGATTCCCCAGGCTTAACCGTGTTAGTGAGGCACAACATCAATACCTTCAACTATGACATGGTTCATTGGACCACTTAAATGGTTGGCCGTCTCCTGTTTTTTTCCAAATCAGATTTTTCAGATGTGACCGCTCATTCAGTCATTGGTTGCAATACCAGATTATGGTATATTGTACTTTGATATGGTTTATGGTCACCATAGTAACTGTAAGCCTACTAAAATACAATAATATCAGTCATTGTGCCAGGTACTTCCTTTTCATTTTAGACCACGGTCAGGTTCAGTGGGGCACGAAATGAGAGAAAACATTTTAAAAGGGAAGAGGCACTATCTGAAGATGTCCAGTAAGAATGCCAATATTACATTTTTAAGTTTCAAAAGGTTTTCTGTTTTTTTCGTGCCTAGTGGACAGAACCCAGGAGGAAGTAGTGTTTTGACCGTGCTTTGACCGTGCGAAGCGGTCACCACTCACCGTGACACTGAACTGGGACACTGAGATGTTGCTGGGGTGGACACTGAGGCGGACACATTGCTTGATGTCCCAGGCGAATCGCCGGGGCTCGGCCGATCGCTCGCATTTCTCCTTCCTGGTGCACCTGTGGGAACACAAAGTAACAGAGGGGGGAGGTTATTCACCGTATCAGCCTTCAGTCAACCCCATTGGAGCCTCGTTCACATGGCTTGTCCCACCTGCTGAGCATCTGGGAAACCAGAAGATTGTTAGTTAGCTGTGTGAAAGAAGTGGAAATACCTGGGGTGATATTAATATGGAGACATTCATCATATTTCTCCCAGAGCTTTATCCACAGATACTGGCCATTCACTGTAACTGGACAACCCTAAAACAATGGCCACCACTATTTGTGGAAGTGGAGCTGCTCTGTTGGGAGAAGGGGGACAGGCTCTGTCTTTGTGAGGCCTTCTTAATGAGGGGCATTCATGGGCAGTGCCAAGTGCAGGTGGGGAGCGGGGATGGGGAGCAAGGGATGGATTACCCCCCTCTTAATCCAGGGCCAGGTGGTCTAATCCATTCCCATTATGTGGGTTGGTAAATAGACCTAACTCCCTCCTCCTCTCTCCTTTTGTCCCTGGGAGAATTCTGTAGTTCACATTTCCACATACTAGTATCCGTTGATAGGGGGCTGCTGCTACTGGTTTACTTTCCCAAAGCCATGCCATTACTAAGAACATCTAAATGACTGTAGTATTTCAGCAGCAGGTATAGGGAACGCCACTAACTCCCATGAGACAGTCACACAGATATTCAAACAGAGAGGCTGGGAACACTGGCGAACCTGGGTAAAGAGTACAGACACCTGGGTAAATAGTACAGACACCTGGGTAAAGAGTACAGACACCTGGGTAAAGAGTACAGACACCTGGGTATAGAGTACAGACACCTGGGTAAATAGTACAGACACCTGGGTAAAGAGTACAGACACCTGGGTATAGAGTACAGACACCTGGGTAAATAGTACAGACACCTGGGTAAATAGTACAGACACCTGGGTAAATAGTACAGACACCTGGGTAAATAGTACAGACACCTGGGTAAATAGTACAGACACCTGGGTAAATAGTACAGACACCTGGGTAAATAGTACAGACACCTGGGTAAAGAGTACAGACACCTGGGTAAAGAGTACAGACACCTGGGTATAGAGTACAGACACCTGGGTAAATAGTACAGACACCTGGGTAAAGAGTACAGACACCTGGGTAAATAGTACAGACACCTGGGTAAAGAGTACAGACACCTGGGTATAGAGTACAGACACCTGGGTAAATAGTACAGACACCTGGGTAAAGAGTACAGACACCTGGGTAAATAGTACAGACACCTGGGTAAATAGTACAGACACCTGGGTAAATAGTACAGACACCTGGGTAAATAGTACAGACACCTGGGTAAATAGTACAGACACCTGGGTAAATAGTACAGACACCTGGGTATAGAGTACAGACACCTGGGTAAAGAGTACAGACACCTGGGTAAAGAGTACAGACACCTGGGTAAAGAGTACAGACACCTGGGTAAACTAGTTTGTGACCCAACTGTAGTGCTGTATGGATAAAGCCTGGTCCTATGTCTGTTCGTGTTGGACCATGACAATGGCCATAGGAGTTGGCAAGAGCACAAACAGATCTGGGACCAGGCTAGTACGGATATACTCTCACGAAACGTTATATCAACCACCAAAAGACCATTGTATTGTACCTACCGTTCCGTGGCCGATGCTCCACTATAACCCCTAACCTCATCCTCCGTTAAATCCCTGTAAAACGTATTCTGTTTAATCCTCATTGATTTAAACAAAGTTCTCAAGCAATTAACAGCAAATCCCACAGAGAGCCAAAGTCCTCAGAGAGAATGAGTTAAGGGACTTCTGGGAGTCTGGGTAACGGCTGAAATACAGTAATATCTTACGAGATGTGTCTGCATTGTGAAGTTAAGCGACCTAGCGCAGAGAAAAGAAGCCGGCAGACAGAATGGAAGAAGAAGTAATCTGCTTCGGAGTGAAAGAAGAGAGGGAGAAGAGAGAACAGAAGAGAGGAGATTTAGGGAAGGCAACAATCATTCAGAGGGTTTTCAATCATCTTCTTCTCAGCTCCTCTGCTAAGCAGGTCTGAGAAGGCTTTAATCAGAGAGCTTCCCTTTGTGTTCTCCATCAGGCCTCCTGTTCCCCATTGTACTGTTGATTTAATAAGGCCCACAGTACACAAAACCCCATAGAGAATACACAGTTATACACTCCTACACACACACCTGAGTGCTTGTACCTGCATGGGTGTTGTAGATATTTCATTCAGGTGCTGATGTGTTTGGGGTGGGTGTGTTGGCTACGGGTTGGTTCCCACCACCACTGTCTATATGTGTCTATGCGTGAGTGTGCGTGTGTGTTAGTTACACAGCATTAAACGGAGAGAAGAAGATGAGTGAGAAATAGAGAGGTGAATAATGGTACCATGCAGAGCGCTGTAGGGGGAGAGAACCAATCCTGTTGCCTGGTAGCTCAGAAAGCTAGGAGAGAAAGCTCTACTTCATGCTGCTCACCTGCCAGAAGCTTTTCAGAAAACATCACAAGTGTCAAATCTAACAACTTCTTCCTCTTTCCTTCTCAGAGTGGTTCAGTTTGTTTGATTAGAGGGAACCTGAATGAATACTGTGATATCTCCCCCTGAAACCACCCTGTAATGGTACGGTCCGACCACAGAGGGCACTTTGGCTAGCGGTGCAATCACAATCAATAGAGGGGGTTCTCAGGGTTGCCATTTTAGGGGCTGAAAGCTATGGGGGAGCATGTGTCTGGGAAATCCGACATGGATCCCTTTGACACTTGTGTGATAGTGCACTTTAATTTAATAGGGCACTGCTTTTAGGAGTCATAAACAAGGGCGTTCGTAATGCCCTGAGGGCATTATACGGCCACGTTTTATGACATCACCTCCGTGGGACTCGCGTGGCGCCTGTAAATTATAGGCCATGTAGAGACGGTGACAGTGGCAGGACAGACTGTAGAGAACTACTTTGATATCTTCACAATGACATGTTCATAACTCTGCCTGAGCACACAGGAAACATCTGTCAATGTGCTGAAGTGGGAGAGAGAGAGAGAGAGAGAGAGAGAGAGAGAGAGAGAGAGAGAGAGAGAGAGAGAGAGAGAGAGAGAGAGAGAGAGAGGATGTTTATTGTATGTTCTTTGAGTACATGTACAGTAGATGTGTTGAGCATATATAGTTGAGTGTGTATCTTTCTGCAAGTGTGATATTGTGTTGTATCAATATGTGGACATGATTAGGCGTCTGATAAATATGGCGATGCCAGTTGATGAGTGATCCTCGGAGCACCTGACAGGTTGGGCTCATGAATACATTATCATTAGTGAAGTAAATCAGTCCATTAGAAGAGCTGGGTGGCAATTTGTTTTTCTCGTTATGCAAATGAGCAATGGAACATGGAGGAATATGTTGGGAATATTGAAGATCAATCATACTGGGGGTGATCTCAAACTGCTCCACCAACTAATAGCGTACAGTATGGACAATGGCTGGAGTTGAAGGCCAGATGGCTAGGGGTAAGGTATCAGGCCAGTCTATGAATAATGGTGTCATGGGTAACGCTTTAAACGTCTAACTAGCTTTTAAACGTCTCACAAAAGCTGTGATAAGAGGCTAAACTAACCGGGTGAGATGAAAGAAATCAGATCTCTTATGATTACCCATCAGATCTGGCTTAACTTGGCTTTGACTCTATGGCTGCATTTACACAGGTAGCCCAATTCTGATCTGTTGCCCACTTATTTGCAAAGGATCTGATCTGATTGGTCAAAAGACCAATAGTTGAGCAAAAGATCAGAATTGGGCTGCCTGTGTAAAGGCAGCCTTTGTGAATGTCCATGTGTGACTCATTGTGTGGATCTATCCAGACTAGGATGTGATGTTGTTGCGGGGGGGGCTATACTGAGACTGGAATTGGATTTCTCTGACTTTAGGGTGCAGCTATTCATGACGGTCTGTGTGACTCTGTATTGACAGCCACTTGGGGTAATTTGGGGTACAGCTATCCATAACGGTCTGTGTGACTCTGTATTGACAGCCACTTGGGGTAATTTGGGGTGCACCTATCCATAACGGTCTGTGTGACTCTGTATTGACAGCCACTTGGGGTAATTTGGGGTACAGCTATCCATGACGGTCTGTGTGACTCTGTATTGACAGCCACTTGGGGTAATTTGGGGTACAGCTATCCATAACGGTCTGTGTGACTCTGTATTGACAGCAACTTGGGGTAATTTGGGGTACAGCTATCCATGACGGTCTGTGTGACTCTGTATTGACAGCCACTTGGGGTAATTTGGGGTACAGCTATCCATAACGGTCTGTGTGACTCTGTATTGACAGCCACTTGGGGTAATTTGGGGTACAGCTATCCATAACAGTCTGTGTGACTCTGTATTGACAGCCACTTGGTTACTTTGGGGTACAGCTATCCATAACGGTCTGTGTGACTCTGTATTGACAGCCACTTGGTTACTTTGGGGTACAGCTATCCATAACGGTCTGTGTGACTCTGTATTGACAGCCACTTGGGGTAATTTGGGGTACAGCTATCCATAACGGTCTGTGTGACTCTGTATTGACAGCCACTTGGGGTAATTTGGGGTACAGCTATCCATAACGGTCTGTGTGACTCTGTATTGACAGCCACTTGGGGTAATTTGGGGTACAGCTATCCATAACGGTCTGTGTGACTCTGTATTGACAGCCACTTGGGGTAATTTGGGGTACAGCTATCCATAACGGTCTGTGTGACTCTGTATTGACAGCCACTTGGTTACTTTGGGGTACAGCTATCCATGACGGTCTGTGTGACTCTGTTTTGACAGCCACTTGCTCATCTCTGAATTCAGTCTCGCCCTCTCTCTCTCCTCCCTCGCTCTCCCCCTACTCCCTTCCCCTCTTTCTGACATCCTTCTCTCTCTGAACCACTGCCCGACGCGTTGACAACCGTTCAGACATGGCCAGTGAGCGTTAGCAGCGGTTAGCGGAGAGCTCTAATCAGAGGTTCGTGGGAGATAACAGCGCCAATATGCTCCGTATGAGGGAGGCAGATTACAGGCCTAGACTGTCCACAGCTTCTCTCTGTGTTGTCGTAGCTAAGCTACAGTAGATACCAAACCCTATATCCTTGCAAAACTCCAACTGTGTCAGTAAGTCAGTAATAGAAGTAATACCACTATTGTTTTAGGGAATATGAATGAGAAGTTGCCAACTATACCATAAAGATACTATACAACATCACTGTCTGTGCGCTAATATTGTAGTAGAATGTATACTGTACCATTAGTGGAATATTTGGTTGTATCATATATTGTCATCATAGGGTCTTGTGAAACAACAGTTCACATTGAAAGCTGTGAGAGTCTTAAGCTTACTCAGCTCGAATGAATGCTCACAGATCTATTAGAACTCAAATCTTATTGTCCAACATTTACAACTAACACACTCAAGTCAGTTAAAAACACATCCCTACATCAAAGAGTAAGCATCTAAAGAGCTAAATAAATAAAAACTGATGGGGATATCATCCCTCAGACAATTATACATCAAACATCTATTTGAACTTGAATAAACAGTTGTGCCATTAAATGCTGGTGGGGACACGTTTAGAGCGAGCCCCATGAAATGATTAGATTGGTGGTTGAATGGAACTAATCTTCACTCTTGTTTCCTGAAGCCTTTGATAATGTGACACAATTAGAAGAAGGAGGAGGATTTGCCAGCATTTTCAACAAGATTATGACCCTCTCATGTCCCTAGTAAACACAGAGACAAATCTACCTTTAATGCTAGCCTACTATTCATAACAGAAAGTCAATCACAATGTAGTATGATTCTCTACTCTACTACTCTACTCTACTTTACAGTACTCTACTCTACAGTACTCTACTTTACAGTACTCTACTCTACTTTACAGTACTCTACTCTACACTACTCTACTCTACAGTACTCTACTCTACTCCTCTACAGTACTCTACTCTACAGTATTCTACTCTACAGTACTCTACTCTACTACTCTACAGTATTCTACTCTACAGCACTCTACTTTACAGTACTCTACTACAGTATTCTACTCTACTCTACTATACAGTACTCTACTCTACTTTACAGTACTCTACTCTACTCTACAGTACTCTACTCTACTCTACTCTACAGTACTCTACTCTACTCTACAGTACTCTCCTCTACTCTCCTCTATTCTACTCTACAGTATTCTACTCTACAGTACTCTACTTTACAACAAAACAGTCTATACTATTCTTGATGCACTGACACTGGGTGAATTGCAGAGGAGATCTCCCTAGATAATGTATCCCCAATGGCAGGGTGAGGAGGGTTGGGGGGGTATGGTGAGGTGAGGGGGGTGAGGAGGGTTGTGAGGTGAGGTGAGGTGAGGTGAGGGGGGTAAGGAGGGTTGAGGGGTGAGGTGAGGGGGGTGAGGAGGGTTGTGAGGTGAGGTCTACATGGGTGAGGAGGGTTGTGGGGTGAGGTGAGAGGGGGGAGGAGAATTGTGAGGTGAGGTGATGGGGGTGTGGAGGGTTGTGGGGTGAGGTGAGGTGAGGAGGGTTGGAGGGTGAGGTGAGTGGGGTGAGGAGGGTTGTGGGGTGAGGTGAGGGGTGAAGAGGGTTGGGGTGAGGTGAGGTGAGGGGGTGAGGAGGGTTGTGGGGTGAGGTGAGTGGGGTGAGGAGGGTTGTGGGGTGAGGTGAGGGGGTGAAGAGGGTTGGGGTGAGGTGAGGTGAGGGGGTGAGGAGGGTTGTGGGGTGAGGTGAGGGGGGGAGGAGAATTGTGAGGTGAGGTGATGGGGGTGTGGAGGGTTGTGGGGTGAGGTGAGGGGGGTGAGGAGGGTTGGAGGGAGAGGTGAGTGGGGTGAGGAGGGTTGGGGTGAGGTGAGGTGAGGGGGTGAGGAGGGTTGGGGGGTGAGGTGAGGGGGTGAGGAGGGTTGGGGGTGAGGTGAGGTGAGGTGAGGTGAGGTGAGGGGGTGAGGAGGGTTGGGAGGTGAGGTGAGGTGAGGTGAGGGGGTGAGGAGGGTTGGGGGGTGAGGTGAGGTGAGGTGAGGTGAGGTGAGGGGGTGAGGAGGGTTGGGGGTGATGTCAGGTGAGGGGTGAGGAGGGTTGGGGGGTGAGGTGATGGGGTGTGGAGGGTTGTGAGGTGAGGTGAGGGGGGTGAGGAGGGTTGGGGGGTGAGGTGAGTGGGGTGAGGAGGGTTGGGGGTGAGGTGAGGTGAGGGGGTGAGGAGGGTTGTGAGGTGAGGTGATGGGGTGTGGAGGGTTGTGGGGTGAGTGGGGTGAGGAGGGTTGGGGGTGAGGTGAGGTGAGGGGGTGAGGAGGGTTGGGGGGTGAGGTGAGGTGAGGGGGTGAGGAGGGTTGGGGGGTGAGGTGAGGTGAGGGGGTGAGGAGGGTTGGGGGGTGAGGTGAGGTGAGGGGGTGAGGAGGGTTGGTGGGTGAGGTGCGGATGTAGCAGGCTGTGATGAGAGACTTTAGGTCTAATGCATATTTAATGCTGGGTGGAACAGAAAAGGTCAAGTGGAGAGGGAAATGAAACCTATTAACTATCCAGAGGCTGGCCAAGACACGGTGCTCCATCAGCAATGTCACAAACACACTTCAATATGCACTCTACATCTCAGGAAGGTTGGAGGTTGAACAGTTCTCCATCTTTATATTTGACTGTTGACTGTTCATCATCACATACTGATGGGTTAACTATCTAAATTATACCTAATGGAAAAGTGTGGGGGAAAACAGGGCAGAGTTACATATTCCTTCCTGATGCTTGTGCATGTGTCTCTGAGTGGCTGAACCCCATACATTAGCCATGCAATCACACATATAAGGTATAAAAATGCATTGGATAATGTCATACTGTGCTATGAGATATAGCGCTGTAAGGTCATCTAGGTGACTCCAGGAGCCATAACACAAAGCACAATACTACTACTCCCCAAATGAGACATTTCTACCCAGACTCTTCACCCCTGACTAGGTCCTCTCTAACCCCCAAGCCCCTTCACCCCTGACTAGGTCCTCTCTAACCCCCTAACCCCTTCACCCCTGACTAGGTCCTCTCTAACCCCCTAACCCCTTCACCCCTGACTAGGTCCTCTCTAACCCCCTAACCCCTTCACCCCTGACTAGGTCCTCTCTAACCCCCTAACCCCTTCATCCCTGACTAGGTCCTCTCTAACCCCCTAACCCCTTCACCCCTGACTAGGTCCTCTCTAAGCCCCTAACCCCTTCATCCCTGACTAGGTCCTCTCTAAGCCCCTAACCCCTTCATCCCTGACTAGGTCCTCTCTAACCCCCTAACCCCTTCACCCCTGACTAGGTCCTCTCTAACCCCCAAGCCCCTTCACCCCTGACTAGGTCCTCTCTAACCCCCTAACCCCTTCACCCCTGACTAGGTCCTCTCTAACCCCCTAACCCCTTCACCCCTGACTAGGTCCTCTCTAACCCCCTAACCCCTTCACCCCTGACTAGGTCCTCTCTAACCCCCTAACCCCTTCACCCCTGACTAGGTCCTCTCTAACCCCCTAACCCCTTCACCCCTGACTAGGTCCTCTCTAACCCCCTAACCCCTTCACCCCTGACTAGGTCCTCTCTAACCCCCTAACCCCTTCACCCCTGACTAGGTCCTCTCTAACCCCCTAACCCCTTCACCCCTGACTAGGTCCTCTCTAACCCCCAAGCCCCTTCCCCTCTGCCATCATTAAGACAGACAGAGAGCAGGAGTCCCAGTCCCGGGGTGGTGGAGTCATCACCTGGATCAGTGGCTGTGACCCCATCAACCCCCAGTGTAGAGGCAGCTCCCCGTGATTGAGCTGCTGCCCAAGGGCCAAGACCCCTGCAGTGTGCCCCTACAGCCCCACCAAGTGGAAAATGAGTGTGTGTGTGCTTGTGTGTGTGTGTGTGTGTGTGCATAAAAAATGTGCCCCAGTGAACTACTCCTGGTGATGAACTGTCTGAGTCAAAGCAGCGTGATGTCAGACAGCGTGTCATCAGCATGTCACCAGCCACCTGCCTCCCTGCAGCCACCATCCATTCACACCCTAGCCAGACACACACACGGCCACATCAACCTGCAGACATACACACATGCACACACACACTCACTCACACTCACACACACACACACACACTGGAGAGGTAGCGATCTCCCTTCCACGTCGATCTCGCCCCTGGTAAATACACACCACAGCCTCTCCCCCACTGCCGGCCCATCTCCTTTCAGACTCGCAACGCAATTTCAGCAACTGTCAAAAACCCTGGCGACAAGTTCCTTCATCTGAGGCCCCTTCTGGGTTTGTCTGGCGGCGCCGTGTTAGTCGCTTTATGTAACATACCATGGCCCGGCGAGATCCCATCAGGCCCGGCGTTTATTAAACAGGTTTATCTGTCTTGCTGTGTGACCCTGTCATCAGAACACACTGTGCAGATCACCTTTACCGTTTATTAAACAGGTTTTTTTGTCTTGCTGTGTGACCCTGTCATCAGAACACACTGTGCAGAACACCTTTACCGTTTATTCTAGCTTCCTGCTGGTCTTTCTGTCTGTTGGTGATGTGTGGTGATCAGGGGGAAGCAAGGGGGTATGGCCCCTGGTTTGGGGGTGAAGAGGTTAATAGAGTTAGCTCTATGGGATGAGAGGAGACAGGTTTACCTCGGGGTATGATGTGATATACAGCTGAGGCGGCTGGTGGGAGGAGCTATGGGAGGAAGGGCTCATTGTAAAGGCTGGAATGGAATTAATGGAACGTGGTCAAATGTGTGTTTGATACGGTTCCATTTTTTCCTTTCCAGCCATTACAATGAGCCCTTCCTATAGCTCCTCCCACCAGCCTCCACTGATAAACTGCCTAACCTTTCTGAGGTATGCCATTAGGTGAACACCTCTGCTAAACACATCACTGCTTCACTACCCTAGCTGACTCTTATCAGCTAGCAGGGCGACACGGTTTGGATCGGGCTACAACTTTTGAGGGACAACAGTGAGTACACAACAGTGACTGAGAAGATTCAGTCAATTTCTTTGACCTGGGGTGCCCTGACTACAGCTGGTCTGGTTTCAGATCTGTTTGTGCCATCTTGTTTGTGCTCCGATATCAACATCACATCTATCCTGTTACCGCGGCGACAACAAAAGCCCAGCGATCAAACGCCCAACAAGGCCTACTTCAAAGAACACACAAGTGTTTCGTCATTACATACAGTATGTATCACTTTTCAAAAAAGCAAAGATTGTTTTGAAAAAGGAAGTGTTTGTTAAGTCTGTGCTACATCCACCACCTTAGGGTTATACAAGAGGACACTGGAGAGGAGGGTGAATGGACTTACTATGGGCAAGAGCGCACTTGTGCATTGCTCTATCAGGGGGTCCATCGTATTATGTTAAGTGTATTGCCCCCAACAGTGATACATGATAATATTGATCCTAACAAGTCAATATCAACCCCACATATTTATGGATTTATGGTGTACCACAGCTGAAGGGGGTAGATGATACATAGGGGAGATTTTATAAATCATTTCTAAGTGAGAGAAGCTCAGTGGAGAAAAAGTCAGCCTGCATGATATAAATAAAATACACTTTTAATGGCTTTTTCATGTTGTTTTTGGATAACACCATTTTCTAAGGTATTCACAGGCTGGTTAGACAAAGCAAGGCAAACATAATAGCATCTCCTCCATTTGATTTACCTAATACTTATGTTTCCTACATTTCTCGCATTTTGTGTCGCTGTCTGATCACATTCACAGCAATGAATTGTTCACGTTTGAAATAATTCTGTTTTTTGTCGCTCACACACTGTGTAACAATGAACACAACTGCTGATTAGACAAGAGGCTTAGGCCTTGTAAAGAAATCTAAATGACAACCCGAATCACAAAGATTACTGGCAGAACGTCGACAGAGATTACATGCTTGTTACCGGCAGATTACGTTATATGGTTATTACATGGTTGTTACAACGTTTCCTGGTGTAGCTACAATGTTGGAAGCTGAGCTGCTGTAATGTTGTCACCTGAGTAAGCACCTTTTTCCTGACACTGCTCTTATGGCCTCATTACTCAATGCAAGTGTGTGTGTGTGTGTGTGTATAAGCGAGTGTGTGTGAGTCGGCTCTGAGCTTAGCCAGAGTGCCTCATGAAGTAGAATTTATGTCCTCCACCTGGCGATCTCTCATCCTCCTTCTCTGTGAATTTATCTAACCCTTACATCTCTCTCTCTCTCTCTCTCTCTCTCTCTCTCTCTCTCTCTCTCTCTCTCTCTCTCTCTCTCTCTCTCTCTCTCTCTCTCTCTCTCTCTCTCTCTCTCTCTCTCTCTCTCTCTCTCTCTCTCTCTCTCTTCCACTCTATTCATCTCCATATCTATCCAGCTCTTTTCTCCATTCAGTTGCTATCCACTCTGAATATATAATTCTCTCACTTCTTCCGGCCCTCTTCATTTCTGTTTCCATTCATCCTTCTTCTCTCTCTTCCTCCTCTTTCCCTGCCTCTTTTATCTTCTTCTACCTCTCCCCTTCTGTGGTGTCAAGTCCCTGTATCAGTTCCTGTGTCTAGTTCACCCTCTGGCAGGCAGAGGCAGGCCACCTCTCTGTTGGGGTGTGTGTGTATGTGTGTGTGTGCGTGCATATGTGTGTATTGCTGTGCATGTGTGTGTGTGTCCGGGTGACAGTGTTGTGTGACAGTGAGGGATGGTGGGAGCCATGTAGCAGGGGTCCGTCCCCCAGTCCTCCCAAGCCCACCTAGCCCATCATGGTGACAGTTCAGAGGCAACCTGCAGGCAGTGGCCCGTTCCGTCCTGACAGCCCCGTCACTTGCCAGCCTTGTCTCCTTCCCTCAGCCTCCCTCAGCCTGGAAGCCAGGAGCCCCTCCACCGAGGTAAGGGGAGGAGGGGGGAGAGCCAGTCCCCCGCACCCAGGGGAGAGCCACTCTCCACTGGGTACAGACACCACTGCACATGCCCTGGGAGCAAAGAGCTCTGCGGGCTGGCACACCAAAAGCCTCAGGAAAGTTCAACTTGGTAGTTGACTCAGTCACAAACTATGTAAGTCAAGTTAGTTCTCTTCCAATATTGCTACCACAAGATGGATTTTCACTACACATCTACAGTGGCTTGCGAAAGTATTCACCCCCCTTGGCATTTTTCCTATTACGTTGCCTTACAACCTGGAATTCAAATTGATTTTTGGGGGGTTTGTATCATTTGATTTACACAACATGCCTAACACTTTGAAGATGCAACATTTTAAAAATGGTAAAACAAACAAGAAATAAGACAAAAAAACTGAAAACTTGAGCGTGCATAACTATTCACCCCCCCATTCTTCAAGGCAAAACTGCTCCAGCTCCTTCAAGTTGGATGGGTTCCGTTGGTGTACAGCAATCTTTAAGTCATACCACAGATTCTCAATTGGATTGAGGTCTGAGCTTTGACTAGGCCATTTCAATACATTTAAATGTTTCCCCTTAAACCACTCAAGTGTTGCTTTAGCAGTATGCTTAGGGTCATTGTCCTGCTGGAAGGTGAACCTCCGTCCCAGTCTCAAATCTATGGAAGATTGAAACAGATTTCCCTCAAGAATTTCCCTGTATTTAACGCCATCCATCATTCTTTCAATTCTGACCAGTTTCCCAGTCCCTGCCGATGGAAAACATCCCCACAGCATGATGCTGCCACCACCATGCTTCACTGTGGGGATGGTGTTCTTGGGGTGATGAGATGTTGGGTTTGCGCCAGACATAGCGTTTTCCTTGATGGCCAAAAAGCTCAATTTTAGTCTCATCTGACCAGAGTACCTTCTTCCATATGTTTGGGGAGTCTCCCACATGCCTGTTGGCGAACACCAAATGTGTTTGCTTATTTTTTTCTTTAAGCAATGGCTTTTTTCTGGCCATTCTTCCGTAAAGCCCAGCTCTGTGGAGTGTACGGCTTAAAGTGGTCCTATGGACAGATACTCCAATCTCCGCTGTGGAGCTTTGCAGCTCCTTCAGGGTTATCTTTGGTCTCTTTGTTGCCTCTCTGATTAATGCCCTCCTTGCCTGGTCCGTGAGTTTTGGTGGGCGGCCCTCTCTTGGCAGGTTTGTTGTGGTGCCATATTCTTTCCATTTTTTAATAATGGATTTAATGGTGCTCCGTGGGATGTTCAAAGTTTCTGATATTTTTTTATAACCCAACCCTGATCTGTACTTCTCCACAACTTTGTCCCTGACCTATTTGGAGAGCTCCTTGGTCTTCATGGTGCCGCTTGCTTGTTGGTCCCCCATGCTTAGTGGTGTTGCAGACTCTGGAGCCTTTCAGAACAGATATATATATATATATATATATATATATATATATATATATATATATACTGAGATCATGTGACAGATCATGTGACACTTAGATTGCACACAGGTGGACTTTATTTAACTAATTATGTGACTTCTGAAGGTAATTGCACCAGATCTTATTTAGGGGCTTCATAGCAAAGGGGGTGAATACATATGCACGCACCACTTTTCCGTTATTTATTTTTCATTTCACTTCACCAATTTGGACTATTTTGTGTATGTCCATTACATGAAATAAAAATAAAAATCCATTTAAATTACAGGTTGTAATGCAACAAAATAGGAAAAATGCCAAGGGGGATGAATACTTTTGCAAGGCACTGTATATCTGTCTTAACAGGGGCATGGACGTACCCTTACAGTATATGTACAATCAGTGAAACAGCATGTCCCAGCAATGTCCCTGAGTTAATAATAAATAATATATGCCATTTAGCAGACGCTTTTATCCAAAGCGACTTACAGTCATGCGTGCATACATTTTTGTGTATGGGTGGTCCCGGGGATCGAACCCACTACCTTGGCGTTACAAGCGCCGTGCTCTACCAGCTGAGCTACAGAGGACCAGCTGAGCTACAGAGTTCCCTTTGACCTCTATGACAGCCACTGAGGTCATTCATCAGTAGCTCAGCATAGAGAGTATCACCACATGGGAAAACAAACTTAAAAACATTGATTGTTGGCATTGGAGCACAGTGTTATGTCTCTCTCTCTCTGCAGGGGGAAGAGATTTCTGACAGAGTAAACAATGCCTTTCCTGGCCAACAATACGCATCAAAGAGCTCCAAACACAATGAGGCTGCATGCTAATCGGAGGTAACACAGCGGCTCAATGAACATTAGCATCACGGAAATGAGAGGACAAAGGTAACATATGACTGTGAGCACAGCTAACTGTAACCAGAGGTGTAGAATTAATGAGAGAGAGAGAAAGAGAGAGAGAGAGAGAGAGAGAGAGAGAGAGAGAGGAAGAGAGAGAGAGAGAGAGAGAGAGCCTGAGAGACAGACTATTTGCACATAATATGACATTTTTTAATTTGGAACTTTTGTGAGTGTAATGTTTACTGAAAAAAAAAAACATGACATTTATTATCTATTTCACTTGCTTTGGCAATGTAAACATATGTTTCCCATGCCAATTTAAGCCCTTCAATTGAATTGAATTGAATTGAATTGAATTGAGAGAGAGAGAGAGAGAGAGAGAGAGAGAGAGAGAGAGAGAGAGAGAGAGAGAGAGAGAGAGAGAGAGAGAGAGAGAGAGAGAGAGAGAGAGAGAGAGAGAAATAGATGGAAGTTAAGTCTGCCAATTAACTTTTGCCTTTTTCTGCTTTGTTTTTCTGCTTTATTGTTCAAGTTTAGAGTCAGCCATTTTGTATACCAAGAGATGGCTTTCCTCTTGTATTGGCCAAAACTAGAGCCCAGAGTTGTTCCTGGTCAGGTAATGTGGTCAGGCAAAACTCTTAAACCATTTCCAGTCTATTGTCTCTTTACAACTATTATACTGTTTACTACTACAACTGTTTACAACTATTATACAGTTTACTACTAACACTGTTTACAACTATTATACAGTTTTCTACTACCACTGTTTACACCTATTATTACTGTTTATTACTACCACTGTGGCGGTCTGTGTATATTTGTAAACAACAGCTGGTGCACGAAATCTAATATTAAGGAAATCTCTGGATTTTCCTCGCCTGAGGTATAGTATCTCATGATAAGCTGTAGACCACACTAGTTACCAAGAGTTTTCATCTATATTTTTAGGAGCTGTCTATTTACCACCACAAACCGATGCTGGCACTAAGACTGCACTCAATGAGCTGTATAAGGCCAAAAGAAAACAGGAAAACGCTCATCCAGAGGCAGCGCTCCTAGTGGCCGGGGACTTTAATGCAGGGAAACTTAAATCCGTTCTACCTCATTTCTACCAGCATGTTAAATGTGCAACCAGAGGGAAAAAAAACTCTAGACCACCTTTACTCCACACACAGAGACGCGTATAAAGCTCTCCCTCGCCCTCCATTTCGCAAATCTGACCATAAATAATCAAAAACTAAAGCAGGAAGCATCAGTGACTCGGTTAATAAGGAAGTGGTCAGATGAAGCAGATGCTAAGCTACAGGACTGTTTTGCTAGCTCAGACTGGAATATGTTCCGGGATTCTTCCGATAGCATTGAGGAGTACACCACATCAGTCACTGGCTTCATCAACAAGTGCATCGATGATGTCTTCCCCACAGTGACCGTACGTACATACCCCAACCAGAAGCCATGGATTACAGGCAACATCCGCACTGAGCTAAAGGGTAGAGCTGCCACTTTCAAGGAGCGGGACTCTAACCCAGACGCTTATAAGAAATCCTGCTATGCCCTCCGACGAACCATCAAACAGGCAAAGCATCAATACAGGACTAAGATTTAATCATACTACACCGGCTCCGACGCTCGTTGGATGTGGCAGGGCTTGCAAACTATTACAGCCGCGAGTTGCCCAATGACACTAGCCTATCAGACAAGCAAAAAATTGTCAAAGACTCCAGCCACCCTAGTCATAGACTGTTCTCTCTGCTACCGAACAGCAAGCGGTACCGGAGCGCCAAGTCTAGGTCCAAAAGGCTTCTTAACAGATTCTACCCCCAAGCCATAAGACTCCTGAACAGCTAATCATGGCTACCCAGACTATTTGCCTTGGCTTGTAAGTGAGCATTTCATTGTAAGGTCTACACCTGTTGTATTCGGCGCTGTGGCAAATACAATTTGATTTGATTTGTTTACAACTATTATACTGCTTACTACTACCACTGTTTACAACTATTATACTGTTTACTACTACCACTGTTTAAAACTATTATACTGCTTACTACTACCACTGTTTAAAACTATTATACTGTTTACTACTACCACTGTTTACAACTATTATACTGTTTACTACTACCACTGTTTACAACTATTATACTGTTTACTACTACCACTGTTTAAAACTATTATACTGTTTACTACTACCACTGTTTACAACTATTACTACTGTTTACTACTACCACTGTTTACAACTATTACTACTGTTTACTACTACCTCTGTTTACAACTATTACTACTGTTTACTACTACCTCTGTTTACAACTATTATACTGTTTACCACTATTATACTGTTTACTACTACCACTGTTTACAACTATTATACTGTTTACTACTACCACTGTTTACAACTATTACTACTGTTTGCTACTACCACTGTTTACAACTATTACTACTGTTTACTACTACCTCTGTTTACAACTATTACTACTGTTTACTACTACCTCTGTTTACAACTATTATATTGTTTAGCACTATTATACTGTTTACTACTACCTCTGTTTACAACTATTATACTGTTTACCACTATTATACTGTTTACTACTACCACTGTTTACAGCTATTATACTGTTTACTACTACCACTGTTTACAACTATTACTACTGTTTACTACTACCACTGTTTACAACTATTACTACTGTTTACTACTACCTCTGTTTACAACTATTATATTGTTTAGCACTATTATACTGTTTACTACTACCTCTGTTTACAACTATTACTACTGTTTACTACTACCACTGTTTACAACTATTATATTGTTTAGCACTATTATACTGTTTACTACTACCACTGTTATATATATATATATATATATTATTTTTTTTTTTTTGCTCCTGAACTTCTTCTACTCTCAACCTCTCCGATCATTTTCATGGTGTCCATCCGGTTTGCTTCTATATGCCATATCTTTCTAACTTTGCTCCTTCCCACAAGCTCCCAACATACAACCTATATACTTATTATGGACACAGTATGCTTACATTATTAGCTATCTTTGTTATTATTTGTTGTTATTTGTTATTAGTCCCATCCTTCAACTCTATTCAATACCTCCCATCTATCTCTTAACACCATCCATATAGGATTTCTATTTGCCATATATATTTCGACCGTACTGTGATGTTTTACAAAAATTCTGAACCTTTCTATTCTCATTGCTTCTACAGATTGTGAATTAAAAATAAACATTTTTGTTAAAAGTATAATTATATTATTGATTGATTGACTATGATTTTTCAGATCACCCAGTAATGCTATCTGCAAGGTTAGTTCCAGGTAAATATTGCAATCCTTTAGCCATTCCTGGACCTGTGTCCAAAAACAAGCTACAAATGGACAGAACCAAAACAAATGATCTAATGATTCTGTCTCTTCACAGCAAAACCTGCAGAGCTGGGAAGGTTGTATCCCCCATATAAATAACATTATATTGGTAGCAAGAATTTTATATAATAATTTAAATTGAAAGATTCTAATTTTTGAATCCGGTGTCGTTTTGCGTGTCAGTTCATAAACACTATGCCATGGGATCGGTACGTCAAAGATCTCTTCCCAACTATTTTGCAATCTATATGGGACGGCTGTCAATCCTTTGGTCCTTAAGTGAAACTGATATACTTTTTTATTTATCACTGTTTACAACTATTATACTGTTTACTGCTACCACTGTTTACAACTATTATACTGTTTACTACTACCACTGTTTAAAACTATTATATTGTTTACTACTACCACTGTTTACAACTATTATACTGTTTACCACTATTATACTGTTTACTACTACCACTGTTTACAACTATTATACTGTTTACCACTGTTATACTGTTTACTACTACCACTGTTTAAAACTATTATACTGTTTACTACTACCACTGTTTACAACTATTACTACTGTTTACTACTACCACTGTTTACAACTATTACTACTGTTTACTACTACCTCTGTTTACAACTATTACTACTGTTTACTACTACCTCTGTTTACAACTATTATACTGTTTACCACTATTATACTGTTTACTACTACCACTGTTTACAACTATTATACTGTTTACTACTACCACTGTTTACAACTATTACTACTGTTTACTACTACCACTGTTTACAACTATTACTACTGTTTACTACTACCTCTGTTTACAACTATTACTACTGTTTACTACTACCTCTGTTTACAACTATTATATTGTTTAGCACTATTATACTGTTTACTACTACCTATGTTTACAACTATTATACTGTTTACCACTATTATACTGTTTACTACTACCACTGTTTACAGCTATTATACTGTTTACTACTACCACTGTTTACAACTATTACTACTGTTTACTACTACCACTGTTTACAACTATTACTACTGTTTACTACTACCTCTGTTTACAACTATTACTACTGTTTACTACTACCTCTGTTTACAACTATTATATTGTTTAGCACTATTATACTGTTTACTACTACCTCTGTTTACAACTATTACTACTGTTTACTACTACCACTGTTTACAACTATTATATTGTTTAGCACTATTATACTGTTTACTACTACCACTGTTATATATATATATATATATATATTTTTTTTTTTTTGCTCCTGAACTTCTTCTACTCTCAACCTCTCCGATCATTTTCATGGTGTCCATCCGGTTTGCTTCTATATGCCATATCTTTCTAACTGTGCTCCTTCCCACAAGCTCCCAACATACAACCTATATACTTATTATGGACACAGTATGCTTACATTATTAGCTATCTTTGTTATTATTTGTTGTTATTTGTTATTAGTCCCATCCTTCAACTCTATTCAATACCTCCCATCTATCTCTTAACACCATCCATATAGGATTTCTATTTGCCATATATATTTCGACCGTACTGTGATGTTTTACAAAAATTCTGAACCTTTCTATTCTCATTGCTTCTACAGATTGTGAATTAAAAATAAACATTTTTGTTAAAAGTATAATTATATTATTGATTAATTGACTATGATTTTTCAGATCACCCAGTAATGCTATCTGCAAGGTTAGTTCCAGGTAAATATTGCAATCCTTTAGCCATTCCTGGACCTGTGTCCAAAAACAAGCTACAAATGGACAGAACCAAAACAAATGATCTAATGATTCTGTCTCTTCACAGCAAAACCTGCAGAGCTGGGAAGGTTGTATCCCCCATATAAATAACATTCTATTGGTAGCAAGAATTTTATATAATAATTTAAATTGAAAGATTCTAATTTTTGAATCCGGTGTCGTTTTGCGTGTCAGTTCATAAACACTATGCCATGGGATCGGTACGTCAAAGATCTCTTCCCAACTATTTTGCAATCTATATGGGACGGCTGTCAATCCTTTGGTCCTTAAGTGAAACTGATATACTTTTTTATTTATCACTGTTTACAACTATTATACTGTTTACTGCTACCACTGTTTACAACTATTATACTGTTTACCACTGTTATACTGTTTACTACTACCACTGTTTACAACTATTACTACTGTTTACCACTACTATACTGTTTACTACTACCACTGTTTACCACTACTATACTGTTTACTACTACCACTGTTTACAACTATTATACTGTTTTCTACTACCACTGTTTAAAACTATTATATTGTTTACTACTACCACTGTTTACAACTATTATACTGTTTACCACTATTATACTGTTTACTACTACCACTGTTTACAACTATTATACTGTTTACCACTGTTATACTGTTTACTACTACCACTGTTTACAACTATTACTACTGTTTACCACTACTATACTGTTTACTACTACCACTGTTTACCACTACTATACTGTTTACTACTACCACTGTTTACAACTATTATACTGTTTTCTACTACCACTGTTTACAACTATTATACTGCTTACTACTACCACTGTTTACAACTATTATATTGTTTATAACTATTATACTGTTTACTACTACCACTGTTTACAACTTTTACTACTGTTTACTACTACCACTGTTTACAACTATTATACTGTTGACAACTATTATACTGTTTACCGCTACCACTGTTTACAACTATTATACAGTTTACTACTACCACTGTTTACAACTATTATACTCTTTACTACTACCACTGTTTAAAACTATTATACTGTTTTACTACTACCACTGTTTACAACTATTATACTGTTTACCACTGTTATACTGTTTACTACTACCACTGTTTACAACTATTACTACTGTTTACCACTACTATACTGTTTACTACTACCACTGTTTACAACTATTATACTGTTTTCTACTACCACTGTTTACAACTATTATACTGCTTACTACTACCACTGTTTACAACTATTATATTGTTTATAACTATTATACTGTTTACTACTACCACTGTTTACAACTTTTACTACTGTTTACTACTACCACTGTTTACAACTATTATACTGTTGACAACTATTATACTGTTTACCGCTATCACTGTTTACAACTATTATACAGTTTACTACTACCACTGTTTACAACTATTATACTCTTTACTACTACCACTGTTTAAAACTATTATACTGTTTTACTACTACCACTATTTTCAACTATTATACTGTTTACCAGTATTATACTGTTTACTACTACCACTGGTTACAACTATTACTACTGTTTACCACTACTACTACTGTTTACAACTATTATACTGTTTACAACTATTATACGGTGTACTACTACTACTGTTTACAACTATTATATTGTCAACGTCAAAGATCTCTTCCCAACTATTTTGCAATCTATATGGGACGGCTGTCAATCCTTTGGTCCTTAAGTGAAACTGATATACTTTTTTATTTATCACTGTTTACAACTATTATACTGTTTACTGCTACCACTGTTTACAACTATTATACTGTTTACTACTACCACTGTTTAAAACTATTATATTGTTTACTACTACCACTGTTTACAACTATTATACTGTTTACCACTATTATACTGTTTACTACTACCACTGTTTACAACTATTATACTGTTTACCACTGTTATACTGTTTACTACTACCACTGTTTACAACTATTACTGCTGTTTACCACTACTATACTGTTTACTACTACCACTGTTTACCACTACTATACTGTTTACTACTACCACTGTTTACAACTATTATACTGCTTACTACTACCACTGTTTACAACTATTATATTGTTTATAACTATTATACTGTTTACTACTACCACTGTTTACAACTTTTACTACTGTTTACTACTACCACTGTTTACAACTATTATACTGCTTACTACTACCACTGTTTACAACTATTATATTGTTTATAACTATTATACTGTTTACTACTACCACTGTTTACAACTTTTACTACTGTTTACTACTACCACTGTTTACAACTATTATACTGTTGACAACTATTATACTGTTTACCGCTACCACTGTTTACAACTATTATACAGTTTACTACTACCACTGTTTACAACTATTATACTCTTTACTACTACCACTGTTTAAAACTATTATACTGTTTTACTACTACCACTGTTTACAACTATTATACTGTTTACCACTGTTATACTGTTTACTACTACCACTGTTTACAACTATTACTACTGTTTACCACTACTATACTGTTTACTAATACCACTGTTTACAACTATTATACTGTTTTATACTACCACTGTTTACAACTATTATACTGCTTACTACTACCACTGTTTACAACTATTATATTGTTTATAACTATTATACTGTTTACTACTACCACTGTTTACAACTTTTACTACTGTTTACTACTACCACTGTTTACAACTATTATAGTGTTGACAACTATTATACTGTTTACCGCTATCACTGTTTACAACTATTATACAGTTTACTACTACCACTGTTTACAACTATTATACTCTTTACTACTACCACTGTTTTCAACTATTATACTGTTTACCAGTATTATACTGTTTACTACTACCACTGGTTACAACTATTACTACTGTTTACTACTACAACTGTTTACAACTATTATACTGTTTACAACTATTATACGGTGTACTACTACTACTGTTTACAACTATTATATTGTTTAGCACTATTATACTGTTTATTACTACCTCTCTTTACAACTATTATACTTTTTACCACTGTTATACTGTTTACTACTACTACTGTTTACAGCTATTACTACTGTTCACTACTATTACTGTTTACAACTATTATACTGTTTACTACTACCACTGTTTACAACTATTATACTGTTGAGTGACACTGACCTTAGCCATATAGCCATATACAGTGTCTTCAGAAAGTTTTCACACTGCTTGACTTTTTCCACATTTTGTTGTTTTACAGCCTGAATTTAAAATTGATTACATTTAGATTTTGTGTCACTGGCCTACACACAATACCCCATAATGTCAAATATCCCATAATGTCAAAGTGGAATTGTGTTTTTAGAAATAGAAAGTTGCATGGACTCATTCTGTGTCCAAAAATAGCATTTAACATTACTTTTGAATGACTACCTCATCTCTGTACCCCACACACAATTATTTGTAAGGTCCCTCAGTCGAGCAGTGAATTTCAAACACAGATTCAACCACAAAGACTAGGAGGGTTATCCAATGCCTTGCAAAGAAGGGCACCTATTGGTAGATGGGTACAAATAAAAAAAGCAGACATTAAATATCCCTTTGAGCATGGTGAAGTTATTAATTACACTTTGGATGGTGCATCAATATACCCAGTCACTACAAAGATACAGGCGTCCTTCCTAACTCAGTCGCCGGAGAGGAAGGAAACTGCTCAGGGATTTCACCATGAGGCCAATGGTGACTTTAAAACAGTTACAGAGTTTAATTGCTGTGATTGGAGAAAACTGAGGATGGATCAAGAACATTGTGGTTACGCCACAATACTAACCTAAATGACAGAGTGAAAAGAAGGAAGCCTGTACAGAATACAAACACTCAAAAACATGCATCTTGTTTGTAATAAGGCACTAAAGCAAAACTGCAAAAAATGTTGCAAAGAAAGGAACTTTATGTATTGAATACAAATCAAATCCAACAAAACAAACCACTGAGTACCACTCTTTATATTTTCAAGCATGGTAGTGGCTGCATCATGTTATGGGTATGCTTGTCATCGGCAAGGACTGGGGAGATTTTTAGGATACAAAGAAATGGAATAAAGCTAAGCACAGGCAAAATCCCAGAGGAAAACCTGGTTCAGTCTGCTTTCCAACAGACACTGGGAGATAAATTAAACCTTTCAGCAGGACAATAACCTAAAACACAAGGACAAATATACACTGGAGTTGCTTACCAAGACGACATTTAATGTTCCTGAGTGGCCTAGTTACAGTTTTGACTTAAATCAGCTTGAAAATCTATGGCAAGCTGTAATCGCTGCCAAAGGTGATTCTAACATGTATTGACCCCGGGTGTGTGAATACTTATGTAAATGAGATATTTCTGTATTTCATTTTCAATAAATGTGCAAACATGTCTAAAAACAAAAGTAATTATGGAGTATTGTGTGTAGATGGGTGAGAAAAAAATAATCCATTTTGAATTGAGGCTGTAACACAACTAAATGTGGAAGAAGTCAAGGGGTCTGAATACTGTCTTTTTCCCCAGTCAACAGGCTTTTATCACTGACAGTATACTGTTATATATGACAAGTCTCTGCTGTCATTAGTGTCCCCAGCACCCTTCCCAGATGTAGGAATCGATGTCTGAGTGTATTTGTGGAGTATGATGGAGAAGAGGGGGAGGAGAGAGAAGAGGAGAGCAGGGTTTATGGGTGCCAGAAGAGCGATTAGCCTCCGAACACACAACAGACTATCAACATTAGGCCCTAGCCTCCAAACACACAACAGACTATTAACATTAGGCCCTAGTCTCCAAACACACAACAGACTATTAACATTAGGCCCTAGTCTCCTAACACACAACAGACTATTAACATTAGTCCCTAGTCTCCAAACACACACCAGACTATTAACATTAGGCCCTAGTCTCCTAACACACAACAGACTATTAACATTAGGCCCTAGTCTCCTAACACACAACAGACTATTAACATTAGGCCCTAGCCTCCAAACACACAACAGACTATTAACATTAGGCCCTAGTCTCCTAACACACAACAGACTATTAACATTAGGCCCTAGTCTCCTAACACACAACAGACTATTAACATTAGGCCCTAGCCTCCAAACACACAACAGACTATTAACATTAGGCCCTAGTCTCCTAACACACAACAGACTATTAACATTAGGCCCTAGTCTCCTAACACACAACAGACTATTAACATTAGGCCCTAGTCTCCGAACACACAACAGACTATTAACATTAGGCCCTAGTCTCCTAACACACAACAGACTATTAACATTAGGCCCTAGTCTCCTAACACACAACAGACTATTAACATTAGGCCCTAGTCTCCTAACACACAACAGACTATTAACATTAGGCCCTAGTCTCCTAACACACAACAGACTATTAACATTAGGCCCTAGTCTCCTAACACACAACAGACTATTAACATTAGGCCCTAGTCTCCTAACACACAACAGACTATTAACATTAGGCCCTAGTCTCCAAACACACAACAGACTATTAACATTAGGCCCTAGTCTCCTAACACACAACAGACTATTAACATTAGGCCCTAGTCTCCTAACACACAACAGACTATTAACATTAGGCCCTAGTCTCCTAACACACAACAGACTATTAACATTAGGCCCTAGTCTCCTAACACACAACAGACTATTAACATTAGGCCCTAGTCTCCAAACACACAACAGACTATTAACATTAGGCCCTAGCCTCCAAACACACAACAGACTATTAACATTAGTCCCTAGTCTCCAAACACACAACAGACTATTAACATTAGGCCCTAGTCTCCTAACACACAACAGACTATTAACATTAGGCCCTAGTCTCCTAACACACAACAGACTATTAACATTAGGCCCTAGCCTCCAAACACACAACAGACTATTAACATTAGGCCCTAGTCTCCGAACACACAACAGACTATTAACATTAGGCCCTAGTCTCCTAACACACAACAGACTATTAACATTAGGCCCTAGTCTCCTAACACACAACAGACTATTAACATTAGGCCCTAGTCTCCTAACACACAACAGACTATTAACATTAGGCCCTAGTCTCCAAACACACAACAGACTATTAACATTAGGCCCTAGCCTCCAAACACACAACAGACTATTAACATTAGTCCCTAGTCTCCAAACACACAACAGACTATTAACATTAGGCCCTAGTCTCCTAACACACAACAGACTATTAACATTAGGCCCTAGTCTCCTAACACACAACAGACTATTAACATTAGGCCCTAGCCTCCAAACACACAACAGACTATTAACATTAGGCCCTAGTCTCCGAACACACAACAGACTATTAACATTAGGCCCTAGTCTCCTAACACACAACAGACTATTAACATTAGTCCCTAGTCTCCAAACACACAACAGACTATTAACAGTTGTCCCTAGTCTCCGAACACACAACAGACTATTAACATTAGGCCCTAGTCTCCTAACACACAACAGACTATTAACAGTTGTCCCTAGTCTCCGAACACACAACAGACTATTAACATTAGGCCCTAGTCTCCTAACACACAACAGACTATTAACATTGGGCCTCCTGTAGCTCAGTTGGTAGAGCATGGCGCTTGCAACGCCAGGGTTGTGGGTTTGATTCCCACGGGGGAATGTATGCACTCACTAACTGTATGTCGCTCTGGATAAAAGCGTCTGCTAAATGACTAAAATGTAAATGTAAATTAGGCCATAGCCTCCGAACACACATGCACACACAGACAAACAAACACATTTGCACACACACAGTATGGGGTATAAATTGATAGATTTCACTTTTGACTATACCCAATACAAATATAAAGATATGACAACATTAGTTGAATCCATTCCAAACTGACACTTGCTATCAAATCGTAATATAAACAATTCCTCACATTCACCTCTACAATGCCAGGACACGGCATGCGTTTTGACAATGTCATTTCTCAAAATATGATTCCCAATCTGTCTTCGTGTCACGCATGATGGACAGACTGACAGTCTAGTTACGCTCCCGTTACGCTCCCAAAATATGACACCTGACAGTGGCGTGCGGCAGGAATGTGCCGAAGTCTTGACAACGTTTCTGTAACGTTCCCACAACATTACTGCAATGACAGAACCCCAGAGAGTAATCTGTATTGACGGTCATATTGACTGGCAGCGGAGAGGAGAGGAGGAGAATTATGAATGTATAGCATGTAGTTTCAATGCTCTAAACGTGTTTTTGACATATCTGGGGACCCACTTAAATGCTGTATATGATAAATTATACACACACACATGAAATGACAGAGTACTAAAAACGTCAATGTTCTGTTAAAAGAGCTGTGGGGTTATTGTAGATTTCATACAGCTTGTTTATGGATAACAGTCAGCGGATGAGTCTCAGCGGATGAGTGTTACTAGAGAGAGACGGGGGGAGGATGAAAGGGAAGATGATGTGGGATGAAAGCTCACCTGCAGGGGAGTTTGACTGAGACGTGATTTAGCATAAGTCCTGCATCACCACACGGCAGAGAGAGCAGGGATTTGATAGGCCGAGACGGCTTGATTGACAGCTGAGGCTTAGCGTTGACTGGCTCTCTGAGGGATTGGTTCTTTTGTCAGTGTTATTCTAGTGGCTTTGAATAATGCATTGGGGTTGAAGTCACACACACACACACACACACACACACACACACAAAGTCAGGAATACATGGGAGTGTGTGTATGAGCGCTGACTGTGTAAAGAAACGTTGGGCTATAATATCTACTATATCTATTATAATATATGTAATGGTAAGGAAAGTTTATATGCACGAACGCATGCACGCACACACACACACGCACACACACACACACGTACCCCCCTCCCCACACAAAGTCAGTTCCCATCATGTCCCTGTTGACTTCCTCCCCTGCATTATTGATCTGAATTGTCCTCTTCCTCTCTAGCCAGACTAACAGCTCTTCTAAGATGAGATCTATAAAGTTAATACAAGCTCTGAGAAGAGAGGAGTGGAGAGGGGGATGAGAGGAGGAGAGGAGCAGGGGAGCCAGCACCCGTGGCCTTCTACAGACTCTGGACCCAGGAGGTTATTTCAAGGTTGATTGAGAAGCATAAACTATCTGAGAAACAGTTTAGACTAAAGCTTTGGCCGTCTAAGGCTCCCCTAGAGTCTAGTGAGTCAGTTTCAGTCTTGGCCTGCGCCCCAAATGGCACTCTATTCCCTATGTAGTGCACTACTTTTGACAGCCCTGGTCAAAACGAATGCACTAAATAGGGAATAGGGTGCCATTTGGGACGCAGATTTATTCTTATAATATTGGCCTTTCATGACTCTATCAGAAGAAAGTGGTTGTTCGATGTTGACTGCACTAAAAGCACTTGATCCCTTCATTGGTCAGTTTGAATAAGACATGTCAAAACAAATATTTCACAAACATGGTGAGTTATTGAGAGATGGAGTTTTCTTCCTGATCACATGACCTGACCGATTTCCTCCTTCCTTTCTTTCCCCTTGGCCCTATATCGACGTGGCGCAAAATAAAGACAGCTCATTTCCCTCCATTTCTTCCTCTCTTGCATTCTCTCTTCCTCGTTCCCTCTATCCAAAGGTGACGTGGCCACTCCTCCAGGACAGTCAAGGCCTGAGTCTCAAAGAGCACCCTATTCCCTATATAGTGTACTAATTCTGACCAGAGCCCCATGGATATTGGTCAAAATTAGTGCACTTAAGAGGGAATATGGTGCTATTTGGTACACGGCAGTCACAACGCTATGTCTTGGCTGACTCACTAGCTTTGATCTCCAGTGGGACCTTGCTTTGAACACTAACGGCGCTAACTTAATTAGCCTCTTTTGTTTCCGGCAGCTAGCACTTAAAAGGGGTGAAGCCAGGAAGATTGAATGAGCAATGAAGATATTTTTCCTTCTCTCGTCATCAATAGGGTGGCTCATTCTAAAGCCTTAGGGGCTGGACTGTGTTGTCCGTGCTCTTGCAGTGGCTTGGTTGGGTGAACGGGCGAGTGTGTGTCTGTGTGTCTCTGTGTGTGTGTGTGTGTTTGTGTCTGTTTGTGTGTGTGTGTGTGTGTGTGTGTGTGCTCATATGTGCATGTGTCTCAACAGTAGTTTCCAGCCATGCTGATTGAGCTGGTGATCAGAAGGCCAGGCTAGTGGAAGGTAATGGGTGTCAGGAGACTAAGGGACTAAAGAGAGAGAGTTAATGCATTGTTAATTCACTGTCACAGTATCTCTCCTCTAGTGGGCCCACCCCTCCCACTCCTCCCACTCCTCTCCTTCTTAATCAAATGCAGACTCGCTCCATCGGGCCACCACCCCCCTCTTTTCTTCCTACCTCTCGCTCATCCCTCCATCTCCATCCCTCCATCTCCATCCCTCCATCTCCATCCCTCCATCTCCATCCCTCCATCTCCATCCCTCCATCTCCATCCCTCCATCTCCATCCCTCCATCTCCATCCCTCCATCTCCATCCCTCTGGCCAGTGGCTTTTGTGTGGAACTGTGTTTGTTCAGCTCTCCTCCCTCCTCAGGGACATTGGAGCTATCCCAACACATCCCCAGGACCTGTTCTATCTACTGGCTGGATTAGGCTATTCATGCTCCACTAGCAATGGTATTGACCTCACTTGACTTATAAATAAAGAGATAGAGGGGAGGGAGGAGGGGGAGACAAAGGGGACTGATAGAGACAAGAGGGAGAGGAGTCACACACACACAAACACACACACAGGAGCGGGTGTAGAGGAAGCGTTGGATAAGCGTTATGCCTGGGGGTCTCTCTGGGGAGTGCAGATGCTATCTGCGTTCTCTTCTGGAAGCAGCCCTGCGTGTGTGTGTGTGTGTGTATATGTATGTGTGTGTGTGTATGTGTGTGTGTGTGCACGCACGTGTGTGTGTGTGTGTGTGTATGTGTATGCGTATGTGTGTGTGTGTGCACGCACGTGTGTGTGTGTGTATGTGTGTGTGTGTGTGTGTGTGTGTGTGTGTGTGTGTGTGTGTGTGTGTGTGTGTGTGTGTGTGTGTGTGTGTGTGGTGTGTGTGTGTGTGTGTGTGTGTGTATGATCCCAGGGTCAGCTGAGTATCTAATGATTACCCTCTAGAGACCCGACAAATGACCCAGGTAAGAACAAAAGTGACGTGTTTATGCACTGAATGAATGTGTTTACGTCTGCACTGTTTACGTTTTCCTACTGATAGGAATTCATGTTTAACCAGCAGGCAACAACAGAAGGTGCCAAAGCAAGCAGATACTCTCAGTGTTTTTTCAGACATACCCTTTGAAATGCTATTGCACCTGCAGAGCAGAGATGAGCGACAGATTAGGTGAGCAGAGATGAGAGAAGTGCTGGGGTTGAAACAACCCACTGGGCACACACTTGTTGAATCAACATTGTTTCCACGTGATTTCAATAAAACTACATTGAACCAACGTGGAGTAGATGTTGAATTGATGTTTGTACCCATTGGAAGCTTGATTAGTGTGTGTGTGTGTGTGTGTGTGTGTATCAATAGTGTATTATTGCAGCAGTCTGCTGATCCCCGTGGCTACAGATCCAGGGGTGTGGAGTGTCCATTACAGCCCCTTTCCACCATGTATCGATGAGAGGAGGGCCGAGGATTCTCTATCTCATACAACGGCGTGACTTTTGTACCGTGAGGATACCTACGCAGTCGGGAATTGACACCAAATTGATGACTAGCTTGACACAACGCCAGTCGATACAGGTCCGTATTTGACAGACTTTCTGTAATTGATCATTCCGCATGATCATTCCAAAGAAGACTCAATTTGCGGGATATTGCAATATTCAATCAGTGAGGTCACATATGGATCGTCTCGCATTAACCAATGGTAGAACAATCTACAGGACTGATAACCAAACGATGAAGGGGCTAATAATAGACTCAGGTTGCATCCCAAATGGCACTATATTCCCTACATAGTGCACTACTTTGAACAGAAGCCTTATTGGCTCTGGTCAAAAGTAATGCACTATATAGGAATAAGAGAGACATTTGGGATGCATCCTCAGTGGTAATTGAAAATGCCTGGCACGTCCAACCAAACACTTTCCCAGGGTTTTATTGGAATCCTTTTAATGTGGGAATCCGTGGCTCGGCGACGGACCTAACCGGCCATTCGAGGTGAAAGATCGGGGGCCTCTGAAAGCGGCTATATATCTCTTCCTCCACCACCTCACCACCCCCCCACCCCCCATCCCCACCTTTATTGATCTGTTGCACCGTCGGCTCTGCCCCCCTCGCCCCTTGTCCCCCCTCCGCCCACCTTCAAAAACAATACTTGCGAGACCCTGAAAAAGACAAGGCAGTTGTTTGAGTTATGTTTTGAATGGTCTTCTAACCATGGAACAGTGTGTTATGAGTTTACAGCTGACAAAACATGGTTATTGGGAACACAAGGCTGCGGCCCCAGGGCTCTGTGGTCCTGTCGCTGCGGGGGGCTCGAGTTACCTGGACCCTGTTAAGTATTCAGAGGGGGGGAAGTATACTCAGTGCCAATCAATAAGACTAGCAAGGGTGGAGGGGGGCACCAGATATCAGGTGTCCTGTCTCCATCATTTCTATGTTTCTGTGCCCTTCTCCTTTGCTCACTAACACACTCACCCACTCACTACTCTACTATTCTGGGCATGGGGCCATGAGAAAAGAGAGACAGAGAGGAGAAGGGTGCTAAAGAGAGAGAGAGAGAGCATGGAGTAGACGAATAGAGAAAGAGGAGACAGACAAGAAAGTGAGGGAGGGAGAGAAAGAAAGAAAGAATGTAAAGACAGAGGGATAAAGAAGGGAAACAGAGAGAGAGAGGAAGGGGGGAGAGAGAGAGAGAGAGAGAGAGAGAGAGAGAGAGAGAGAGAGAGAGAGAGAGAGAGAGAGAGAGAGGAGAGAGAGAGAGAGAGAGAGAGAGAGAGAGAGAGAGAGAGAGAGAGAGAGAGTGAGAGAGAGAGAGAGAGAGAGAGAGAGAGAGAGAGAGAGAGAGAGAGAGAGAGAGAGAAGGACAGAGCAGAGAAAGACAGGAAGGCAGAGACCTGAGTGGTGAACAGGGTCAGAAAACTGAACCACCAGCAGACACTTATGCTCCCTGACTACAGCAGACAGAGAACAACAGCCAGACAGAACAGCCAGCAGCATACCACCCTGCATCCCACTGCTGACTTGCATCTGAAGCTAAAAGGGTCTGTCCTGGTCGGTCCATGGATGGGAGACCAGATGCTGCTGGAAGTGTGTTGGAGGGCCAGTAGGAGGCATTCTTTCCTCTGATAAAAAAAAAAAAAACATCCCCAATGCCCCAGGGCAGTGATTGGGGGGGACATTGCCCTGTGTAGGGTGCCGACTTTCAGATAGGACGTTAAAATGGGTGTCCTGACTCTCTGTGGTCACTATAGATCCCATGGCACTTATCGTAAGGGTAGGGGTGTTAACCCCGGTGTCCTGGCTAAATTCCCTATCTGGCCCTGATACCATCATGGCCACCTAATTATCCCCAGCTTCCAATTGGCTCATTCATCCCACCTCCTCTCCCCTGTAACTATTCCCCAGGTCGTTGCTGTAAATGAGAATGAACTCAGTCAACTTACCTGGTGAAATAAGGGTTCAATCAAATAAAAATTAACAGACAGAATAGCAGACAGAGAGGTTGATGTGGTACAGACCAGAGACCCATCTCTGCCCACTCTGGGCAGTACCAACCAACCCCTCTCTAATCCATTTGTTCCACCTAAAGTGGGGTCTCTCTACTCCTCCTCTCACCCCCTTGACACTAATTCCCCTGCAGGACAAGACAGCAGCAAGGCTGGCGAGCGCTCGCTTGGAGGAAATTGACGAGACAAGTGGTATTTTATCTGTCCCGATCTGACAGAACAATCTGTGGCCACAAATTACCTCAGCCTTTAAGGACATCCAGGTCATTAGACCTATAACGCTGGCTGGCTGGCAGTCACACACCAATGGCTGTGACAGGCCAGAACCCCATGTCTATAGCCAACTGCTGTCTATTCACCTGATTACATTTCCTACGGAATCAAATAACATTCAGCTCACACACACATACATACCCCACAAGACATGTCACCAGGGGTCTCTTCACGGTGCCCAAGTCCAAAACGAATTCACGGCAATGCTCAGTATTAAACAGGGCCATGATCACATGGAACTCCCTTCCATCTCCAATTACACAAGCAAACAGCAAAATTACCTTTTAAAAAAATGGATTAAACAACATCTCATGGAATTGCAGGGACTATGAGGGGACACACACACACACACACACACACAGACACACTAACACACATTATTTTTGTTGCATTATTTGTATCATTTTTTAGTTGTATTGTATATCGTTGTATGATGTAGAGGTGAAGAGATGAATAGAGTCTATGGTGAGACACTGATGTAGAGGGTGAAGAGATGAATAGGTATAGGGTGAGACACTGGTGAAGAGAGATAAATAGAGTCTATGGTAAGACCACTGATGTAGAGGAGAAGAGATGAATAGAGTCTATGGTGAGACACAG